>NC_057344.1:206572277-206580432 GCF_016509475.1 Prionailurus bengalensis
TTAGGGTTAGGGTTAGGGTTAGGGTTAGGGTTAGGGTTAGGGTTAGGGTTAGGGTTAGGGTTAGGGTTAGGGTTAGGGTTAGGGTTAGGGTTAGGGTTAGGGTTAGGGTTAGGGTTAGGGTTAGGGTTAGGGTTAGGGTTAGGGTTAGGGTTAGGGTTAGGGTTAGGGTTAGGGTTAGGGTTAGGGTTAGGGTTAGGGTTAGGGTTAGGGTTAGGGTTAGGGTTAGGGTTAGGGTTAGGGTTAGGGTTAGGGTTAGGGTTAGGGTTAGGGTTAGGGTTAGGGTTAGGGTTAGGGTTAGGGTTAGGGTTAGGGTTAGGGTTAGGGTTAGGGTTAGGGTTAGGGTTAGGGTTAGGGTTAGGGTTAGGGTTAGGGTTAGGGTTAGGGTTAGGGTTAGGGTTAGGGTTAGGGTTAGGGTTAGGGTTAGGGTTAGGGTTAGGGTTAGGGTTAGGGTTAGGGTTAGGGTTAGGGTTAGGGTTAGGGTTAGGGTTAGGGTTAGGGTTAGGGTTAGGGTTAGGGTTAGGGTTAGGGTTAGGGTTAGGGTTAGGGTTAGGGTTAGGGTTAGGGTTAGGGTTAGGGTTAGGGTTAGGGTTAGGGTTAGGGTTAGGGTTAGGGTTAGGGTTAGGGTTAGGGTTAGGGTTAGGGTTAGGGTTAGGGTTAGGGTTAGGGTTAGGGTTAGGGTTAGGGTTAGGGTTAGGGTTAGGGTTAGGGTTAGGGTTAGGGTTAGGGTTAGGGTTAGGGTTAGGGTTAGGGTTAGGGTTAGGGTTAGGGTTAGGGTTAGGGTTAGGGTTAGGGTTAGGGTTAGGGTTAGGGTTAGGGTTAGGGTTAGGGTTAGGGTTAGGGTTAGGGTTAGGGTTAGGGTTAGGGTTAGGGTTAGGGTTAGGGTTAGGGTTAGGGTTAGGGTTAGGGTTAGGGTTAGGGTTAGGGTTAGGGTTAGGGTTAGGGTTAGGGTTAGGGTTAGGGTTAGGGTTAGGGTTAGGGTTAGGGTTAGGGTTAGGGTTAGGGTTAGGGTTAGGGTTAGGGTTAGGGTTAGGGTTAGGGTTAGGGTTAGGGTTAGGGTTAGGGTTAGGGTTAGGGTTAGGGTTAGGGTTAGGGTTAGGGTTAGGGTTAGGGTTAGGGTTAGGGTTAGGGTTAGGGTTAGGGTTAGGGTTAGGGTTAGGGTTAGGGTTAGGGTTAGGGTTAGGGTTAGGGTTAGGGTTAGGGTTAGGGTTAGGGTTAGGGTTAGGGTTAGGGTTAGGGTTAGGGTTAGGGTTAGGGTTAGGGTTAGGGTTAGGGTTAGGGTTAGGGTTAGGGTTAGGGTTAGGGTTCGGGTTCGGGTTCGGGTTCGGGTTCGGTTCGGGTTCGGGTTCGGGTTCGGGTTCGGGTTCGGGTTCGGGTTCGGGTTCGGGTTCGGGTTCGGGTTCGGGTTCGGGTTCGGGTTCGGGTTCGGGTTCGGGTTCGGGTTCGGGTTCGGGTTCGGGTTCGGGTTCGGGTTCGGTTCGGGTTCGGGTTCGGGTTCGGGTTCGGGTTCGGGTTCGGGTTCGGGTTCGGGTTCGGGTTCGGGTTCGGGTTCGGGTTCGGGTTCGGGTTCGGGTTCGGGTTCGGGTTCGGGTTCGGGTTCGGGTTCGGGTTCGGGTTCGGGTTCGGGTTCGGGTTCGGGTTCGGGTTCGGGTTCGGGTTCGGGTTCGGGTTCGGGTTCGGGTTCGGGTTCGGGTTCGGGTTCGGGTTCGGGTTCGGGTTCGGGTTCGGGTTCGGGTTCGGGTTCGGGTTCGGGTTCGGGTTCGGGTTCGGGTTCGGGTTCGGGTTCGGGTTCGGGTTCGGGTTCGGGTTCGGGTTCGGGTTCGGGTTCGGGTTCGTTGGTTCGGGTTCGGGTTCGGGTTCGGGTTCGGGTTCGGGTTCGGGTTCGGGTTCGGGTTCGGGTTCGGGTTCGGGTTCGGGTTCGGGTTCGGGTTCGGGTTCGGGTTCGGGTTCGGGTTCGGGTTCGGGTTCGGGTTCGGGTTCGGGTTCGGGTTCGGGTTCGGGTTCGGGTTCGGGTTCGGGTTCGGGTTCGGGTTCGGGTTCGGGTTCGGGTTCGGGTTCGGGTTCGGGTTCGGGTTCGGGTTCGGGTTCGGGTTCGGGTTCGGGTTCGGGTTCGGGTTCGGGTTCGGGTTCGGGTTCGGGTTCGGGTTCGGGTTCGGGTTCGGGTTCGGGTTCGGGTTCGGGTTCGGGTTCGGGTTCGGGTTCGGGTTCGGGTTCGGGTTCGGGTTCGGGTTCGGGTTCGGGTTCGGGTTCGGGTTCGGGTTCGGGTTCGGGTTCGGGTTCGGGTTCGGGTTCGGGTTCGGGTTCGGGTTCGGGTTCGGGTTCGGGTTCGGGTTCGGGTTCGGGTTCGGGTTCGGGTTCGGGTTCGGGTTCGGGTTCGGGTTCGGGTTCGGGTTCGGGTTCGGGTTCGGGTTCGGGTTCGGGTTCGGGTTCGGGTTCGGGTTCGGGTTCGGGTTCGGGTTCGGGTTCGGTTCGGGTTCGGGTTCGGGTTCGGGTTCGGGTTCGGGTTCGGGTTCGGGTTCGGGTTCGGGTTCGGTTCGGGTTCGGGTTCGGGTTCGGGTTCGGGTTCGGGTTCGGGTTCGGGTTCGGGTTCGGGTTCGGGTTCGGGTTCGGGTTCGGGTTCGGGTTCGGGTTCGGGTTCGGGTTCGGGTTCGGGTTCGGGTTCGGGTTCGGGTTCGGGTTCGGGTTCGGGTTCGGGTTCGGGTTCGGGTTCGGGTTCGGGTTCGGGTTCGGGTTCGGGTTCGGGTTCGGGTTCGGGTTCGGTTCGGGTTCGGGTTCGGGTTCGGGTTCGGTTCGGGTTCGGGTTCGGGTTCGGGTTCGGGTTCGGGTTCGGGTTCGGGTTCGGGTTTCGGGTTCGGGTTCGGGTTCGGGTTCGGGTTCGGGTTCGGGTTCGGGTTCGGGTTCGGGTTCGGGTTCGGGTTCGGGTTCGGGTTCGGGTTCGGGTTCGGGTTCGGGTTCGGGTTCGGGTTCGGGTTCGGGTTCGGTTCGGGTTCGGGTTCGGGTTCGGGTTCGGGTTCGGGTTCGGGTTCGGGTTCGGGTTCGGGTTCGGGTTCGGGTTCGGGTTCGGGTTCGGGTTCGGGTTCGGGTTCGGGTTCGGGTTCGGGTTCGGGTTCGGGTTCGGGTTCGGGTTCGGGTTCGGGTTCGGGTTCGGGTTCGGGTTCGGGTTCGGGTTCGGGTTCGGGTTCGGGTTCGGGTTCGGGTTCGGGTTCGGGTTCGGGTTCGGGTTCGGGTTCGGGTTCGGGTTCGGGTTCGGGTTCGGGTTCGGGTTCGGGTTCGGGTTCGGGTTCGGGTTCGGGTTCGGGTTCGGGTTCGGGTTCGGGTTCGGGTTCGGGTTCGGGTTCGGGTTCGGGTTCGGGTTCGGGTTCGGGTTCGGGTTCGGGTTCGGTTCGGGTTCGGGTTCGGGTTCGGGTTCGGGTTCGGGTTCGGGTTCGGGTTCGGGTTCGGTTCGGGTTCGGGTTCGGGTTCGGGTTCGGGTTCGGGTTCGGGTTCGGGTTCGGGTTCGGTTCGGGTTCGGGTTCGGGTTCGGGTTCGGGTTCGGGTTCGGGTTCGGGTTCGGGTTCGGGTTCGGGTTCGGGTTCGGGTTCGGGTTCGGGTTCGGGTTCGGGTTCGGGTTCGGGTTCGGGTTCGGGTTCGGGTTCGGGTTCGGGTTCGGGTTCGGGTTCGGGTTCGGGTTCGGGTTCGGGTTCGGGTTCGGGTTCGGTTCGGGTTCGGGTTCGGGTTCGGGTTCGGGTTCGGGTTCGGGTTCGGGTTCGGGTTCGGGTTCGGGTTCGGGTTCGGGTTCGGGTTCGGGTTCGGGTTCGGGTTCGGGTTCGGGTTCGGGTTCGGGTTCGGGTTCGGGTTCGGGTTGGGTTCGGGTTCGGGTTCGGGTTCGGGTTCGGGTTCGGGTTCGGGTTCGGTTCGGGTTTCGGGTTCGGGTTCGGGTTCGGGTTCGGGTTCGGGTTCGGGTTCGGGTTCGGGTTCGGGTTCGGGTTCGGGTTCGGGTTCGGGTTCGGGTTCGGGTTCGGGTTCGGGTTCGGGTTCGGGTTCGGGTTCGGGTTCGGGTTCGGGTTCGGGTTCGGGTTCGGGTTCGGGTTCGGGTTCGGGTTCGGGTTCGGGTTCGGGTTCGGGTTCGGGTTCGGGTTCGGGTTCGGGTTCGGGTTCGGGTTCGGGTTCGGGTTCGGGTTCGGGTTCGGGTTCGGGTTCGGTTCGGGTTCGGGTTCGGGTTCGGGTTCGGGTTCGGGTTCGGGTTCGGGTTCGGGTTCGGGTTCGGGTTCGGGTTCGGGTTCGGGTTCGGGTTCGGTTCGGGTTCGGGTTCGGGTTCGGGTTCGGGTTCGGGTTCGGGTTCGGGTTCGGGTTCGGGTTCGGGTTCGGGTTCGGGTTCGGGTTCGGGTTCGGGTTCGGGTTCGGGTTCGGGTTCGGGTTCGGGTTCGGGTTCGGGTTCGGTTCGGGTTCGGGTTCGGGTTCGGGTTCGGGTTCGGGTTCGGGTTCGGGTTCGGGTTCGGGTTCGGGTTCGGGTTCGGGTTCGGGTTCGGGTTCGGGTTCGGGTTCGGGTTCGGGTTCGGGTTCGGGTTCGGGTTCGGGTTCGGGTTCGGGTTCGGGTTCGGGTTCGGGTTCGGGTTCGGGTTCGGGTTCGGGTTCGGGTTCGGGTTCGGGTTCGGGTTCGGGTTCGGGTTCGGGTTCGGGTTCGGGTTCGGGTTCGGGTTCGGGTTCGGGTTCGGGTTCGGGTTCGGGTTCGGGTTCGGGTTCGGTTCGGGTTCGGGTTCGGGTTCGGGTTCGGGTTCGGGTTCGGGTTCGGGTTCGGGTTCGGGTTCGGGTTCGGGTTCGGGTTCGGGTTCGGGTTCGGGTTCGGGTTCGGGTTCGGGTTCGGGTTCGGGTTCGGGTTCGGGTTCGGGTTCGGGTTCGGGTTCGGGTTCGGGTTCGGGTTCGGGTTCGGGTTCGGGTTCGGGTTCGGGTTCGGGTTCGGGTTCGGGTTCTCGGGTTCGGGTTCGGGTTCGGGTTCGGGTTCGGGTTCGGGTTCGGGTTCGGGTTCGGGTTCGGGTTCGGGTTCGGGTTCGGGTTCGGGTTCGGGTTCGGGTTCGGGTTCGGGTTCGGGTTCGGGTTCGGGTTCGGGTTCGGGTTCGGGTTCGGGTTCGGGTTCGGGTTCGGGTTCGGGTTCGGGTTCGGGTTCGGGTTCGGGTTCGGGTTCGGGTTCGGGTTCGGGTTCGGGTTCGGGTTCGGGTTCGGGTTCGGGTTCGGGTTCGGGTTCGGGTTCGGGTTCGGGTTCGGGTTCGGGTTCGGGTTCGGGTTCGGGTTCGGGTTCGGGTTCGGGTTCGGGTTCGGGTTCGGGTTCGGGTTCGGGTTCGGGTTCGGGTTCGGGTTCGGGTTCGGGTTCGGGTTCGGGTTCGGGTTCGGGTTCGGGTTCGGGTTCGGGTTCGGGTTCGGGTTCGGGTTCGGGTTCGGGTTCGGGTTCGGGTTCGGGTTCGGGTTCGGGTTCGGGTTCGGGTTCGGGTTCGGGTTCGGGTTCGGGTTCGGGTTCGGGTTCGGGTTCGGGTTCGGGTTCGGGTTCGGGTTCGGGTTCGGGTTCGGGTTCGGGTTCGGGTTCGGGTTCGGGTTCGGGTTCGGGTTCGGGTTCGGGTTCGGGTTCGGGTTCGGGTTCGGGTTCGGGTTCGGGTTCGGGTTCGGGTTCGGGTTCGGGTTCGGGTTCGGGTTCGGGTTCGGGTTCGGGTTCGGGTTCGGGTTCGGGTTCGGGTTCGGGTTCGGGTTCGGGTTCGGGTTCGGGTTCGGTTCGGGTTCGGGTTCGGGTTCGGGTTCGGGTTCGGGTTCGGGTTCGGGTTCGGGTTCGGGTTCGGGTTCGGGTTCGGGTTAGGGTTCGGGTTCGGGTTCGGGTTCGGGTTCGGGTTCGGGTTCGGGTTCGGGTTCGGGTTCGGGTTCGGGTTCGGGTTCGGGTTCGGGTTCGGGTTCGGGTTCGGGTTCGGTTCGGGTTCGGGTTCGGGTTCGGGTTCGGGTTCGGGTTCGGGTTCGGGTTCGGGTTCGGGTTCGGGTTCGGGTTCGGGTTCGGGTTCGGGTTCGGGTTCGGGTTCGGGTTCGGGTTCGGGTTCGGGTTCGGGTTCGGGTTCGGGTTCGGGTTCGGGTTCGGGTTCGGGTTCGGGTTCGGGTTCGGGTTCGGGTTCGGGTTCGGGTTCGGGTTCGGGTTCGGGTTCGGGTTCGGGTTTCGGGTTCGGGTTCGGGTTCGGGTTCGGGTTCGGGTTCGGGTTCGGGTTCGGGTTCGGGTTCGGGTTCGGGTTCGGGTTCGGGTTCGGGTTCGGGTTCGGGTTCGGGTTCGGGTTCGGGTTCGGGTTCGGGTTCGGGTTCGGGTTCGGGTTCGGGTTCGGGTTCGGGTTCGGGTTCGGGTTCGGGTTCGGGTTCGGGTTCGGGTTCGGGTTCGGGTTCGGGTTCGGGTTCGGGTTCGGGTTCGGGTTCGGGTTCGGGTTCGGGTTCGGGTTCGGGTTCGGGTTCGGGTTCGGGTTCGGGTTCGGGTTCGGGTTCGGGTTCGGGTTCGGGTTCGGGTTCGGGTTCGGGTTCGGGTTCGGGTTCGGGTTCGGGTTCGGGTTCGGGTTCGGGTTCGGGTTCGGGTTCGGGTTCGGGTTCGGGTTCGGGTTCGGGTTCGGGTTCGGGTTCGGGTTCGGGTTCGGGTTCGGGTTCGGGTTCGGGTTCGGGTTCGGGTTCGGGTTCGGGTTCGGGTTCGGGTTCGGGTTCGGGTTCGGGTTCGGGTTCGGGTTCGGGTTCGGGTTCGGGTTCGGGTTCGGGTTCGGGTTCGGGTTCGGGTTCGGGTTCGGGTTCGGGTTCGGGTTCGGGTTCGGGTTCGGGTTCGGGTTCGGGTTCGGGTTCGGGTTCGGGTTCGGTTCGGGTTCGGGTTCGGGTTCGGGTTCGGGTTCGGGTTCGGGTTCGGGTTCGGGTTCGGGTTCGGGTTCGGGTTCGGGTTCGGGTTCGGGTTCGGGTTCGGGTTCGGGTTCGGGTTCGGGTTCGGGTTCGGGTTCGGGTTCGGGTTCGGGTTCGGGTTCGGGTTCGGGTTCGGGTTCGGGTTCGGGTTCGGGTTCGGGTTCGGGTTCGGGTTCGGGTTCGGGTTCGGGTTCGGGTTCGGGTTCGGGTTCGGGTTCGGGTTCGGGTTCGGGTTCGGGTTCGGGTTCGGGTTCGGGTTCGGGTTCGGGTTCGGGTTCGGGTTCGGGTTCGGGTTCGGGTTCGGGTTCGGGTTCGGGTTCGGGTTCGGGTTCGGGTTCGGGTTCGGGTTCGGGTTCGGGTTCGGGTTCGGGTTCGGGTTCGGGTTCGGGTTCGGGTTCGGGTTCGGGTTCGGGTTCGGGTTCGGGTTCGGGTTCGGGTTCGGGTTCGGGTTCGGGTTCGGGTTCGGGTTCGGGTTCGGGTTCGGGTTCGGGTTCGGGTTCGGGTTCGGGTTCGGGTTCGGGTTCGGGTTCGGGTTCGGGTTCGGGTTCGGGTTCGGGTTCGGGTTCGGGTTCGGGTTCGGGTTCGGGTTCGGGTTCGGGTTCGGGTTCGGGTTCGGGTTCGGGTTCGGGTTCGGGTTCGGGTTCGGGTTCGGGTTCGGGTTCGGGTTCGGGTTCGGGTTCGGGTTCGGGTTCGGGTTCGGGTTCGGGTTCGGGTTCGGGTTCGGGTTCGGGTTCGGGTTCGGGTTCGGGTTCGGGTTCGGGTTCGGGTTCGGGTTCGGGTTCGGGTTCGGGTTCGGGTTCGGGTTCGGGTTCGGGTTCGGGTTCGGGTTCGGGTTCGGGTTCGGGTTCGGGTTCGGGTTCGGGTTCGGGTTCGGGTTCGGTTCGGGTTCGGGTTCGGGTTCGGGTTCGGGTTCGGGTTCGGGTTCGGGTTCGGGTTCGGGTTCGGGTTCGGGTTCGGGTTCGGGTTCGGGTTCTCGGGTTCGGGTTCGGGTTCGGTTCGGGTTCGGGTTCGGGTTCGGGTTCGGGTTCGGGTTCGGGTTCGGGTTCGGGTTCGGGTTCGGTTCGGGTTCGGGTTCGGGTTCGGGTTCGGGTTCGGGTTCGGGTTCGGGTTCGGGTTCGGGTTCGGGTTCGGGTTCGGGTTCGGGTTCGGGTTCGGGTTCGGGTTCGGGTTCGGGTTCGGGTTCGGGTTCGGGTTCGGGTTCGGGTTCGGGTTCGGGTTCGGGTTCGGGTTCGGGTTCGGGTTCGGGTTCGGTTCGGGTTCGGGTTCGGTTCGGGTTCGGGTTCGG